>NC_073396.1:18579157-18621657 GCF_028641065.1 Leucoraja erinaceus
CCGCAGTCAGATATCTGTTATTCCAACATAAACCCCTCAATTTGCTTCAAACTTATTGATGAGTAGAAGTTAGTCATTTCCAAATCACTTGAGCACCTCAGTCAATTTCCAGACAGAAACACACCTCCTAGAAATCCATTTTTCTATAATTAGAAGACAATTAAGGGGCGTCCCCAGGGAGCCCATCACAGGACAGAACTTCACCCCACGCCTGACCCTTTTTTTAAATACAAATACTTTTATTCGGAAAACAAAAACAAACATAACACGATCAAAACTGCCTTTGTGGCGGTTTACAAAGCAACAGTCATCAATTTTAAAATAACGTCATCCTCATCAGTAATGCACTCAGTCTCCAGCGGCGACCAGCGTTCACGGAAGGCCTCCAAAGTCCCCGAGGACGGCGCATGTTTCCTCTCCAGGGACACGCGGGCACGGACGCAAGCCTGGAAAAGGGGCAGGCAGCCGACCCCGATGTGGCTATCGACTACCCGCTGCCTGGACCAGCGAATGGTCATCTTGGTCAGGCCCAGGAGCAGACCGACAGGGAGACCCCCCCTCCCTACCAACCCTCCCCCGCACTGTACCGGGTGCCCAATTATCAGGAGGGTGGGGCTAAAATGTAGCCAAACCTTGAGGAGCAACCACTTCAGATAGTCGAACAGGGGCTGCAACCTCTCACACTCCATGTAGACATGGAACACAGACTCTTCATCGGCGCAGAAGTGACAGGCGAGTCCGTGAACCGGCTCAAGTTCCTGTTACAGGCCACGGCTTTGTGCCAGACTCTCCACCCCAGGTCCCCGACGTAAAGGGGAAGGACTCCCTTGTAGAGAGACCTCCACTGGGGACCGTCCCCGCCGTCAGGTGGTGACACGGACCGCCAGGGTGTGTCCGGACAGAAGACGAGGGCAAGGAAGTGGAGAATGTGCAGGAGCCGCCTGTACAGTGCGCGTCTGTGTCTGACCCTGGGAGGGGTGAGACTGTGCGAAGGGAGTGTGTGATGGGATGGGGCGGTGGTGAGGGAGCTTCACTCTATGTCTGACCCTGGGACTGTTGGGACGGTGGGCAAGGAGTCTCGCTCCGCATCTGACCCCAGCGTTGGTGCTGGTGGTGATGCTTCCGTTCAGGGACAGTGGTCTTTAACTGACGCAGGTTTGTGGCTAGTGTTTGGGCTGCACCCTCGCAGCTGCTGGCTGCGATGGAGCCGCTCCAGGGGCAGACGGGCAGGCACAGCTGCAGTCCGTTTGTTGCTGTTTGTGTTGCCAGGCGACTGGAATGCCAGGCGCACAGATGCCAGACTGCACGCCGCACCGTTTGTCCAGCTCTGCCGCTGCGTGACAGCACCAGTGCAGCGGCCTGCAGCTGCCCCCTCCCTCCATCACTGGGGGTGCATGGAGTCCGACATGGCCCGAGACAACGCTGGGACCTCCGTTCCGGGACACCAGCATGGAGACACAGAACATGCACCATCCGTGACCAGCAGAAATATAGTCATGGATAGAGCACGGAAACAGGCCCTTTGGCCCAATTCGTCCATACTGACCAACATGCCCCATCTACACTAGTTCCACCTACCTGCCTTTGCCCTATATCCCTCTAAACCTTTCCTATCCACGTTCCCATCCAAGTATTTTTTAAAGGTTGCTGCCTCAACTACCTCTTCTGGCAGCTCTTTCCATATACCCACTGTATGAAAAGATTGTCCCTCAGGTTCCCATTAAATCTTTCCCCTGTCACCTTATGTCGTCTGGTTCTTGATTCCCCTACTCTGGGTAAAAGGCTCTGTGCATTCACCCTATCTATTCCCCTCATGATTTTATACACCTTTATAAGATCAGCCCTCAGCCTCCTGCTCTCCAAGGAATAGAGTCCGAGCCTGCTCAACTTTTCCCTATAGATCAGGTCCTCAAGTCCTGACAACATTCTCGTAAATCTTCTCTGTACTCTTTCTCGCTTAACAACATCTTTACGATAGCAGGGTGGCGAAAATTGACCGCAATACCCCATATGTGGCTTCAGAAATGTCTTGTAAAATTGTAACATGACATCCTAACTTCTAACTCAATATCTTGATAAATAAAGGCCAATGTACCGAAAGCCTTTTTGACCTGTGACGCCACTTTCAAGGAACTATGTACTTGCAATCCTCGACCCCTCTGCCCAAAAACACTCCCCAGAGCCCTGCCATTCACTGGGAAGTTCCAACTCTGGGTTGACGTCCCAAAGTGCAACATCTCATACTTATTTGCATTAAACTCCAGTTTAGTTTATAGGGAAGAACTGTAGATGCTGGTTTAAATCGAAAGTAGACACAAAATGTGAGGGTAACTCAGCCGGACAGTCAGCAGACTGAAGATGGGTCTCGACCCGAAACATCACCCATTCCTTCTCTCCAGAGGTTCTGCCTGTCCCGCTGAGTTACTCCAGATTAGTTAGTTGAGTTTATTGTTGCATGGGCCGAGGTACAATGTAAAGCTGTTTTGTGGAGTGCTATCCAGTCAGCGGAAAGACTGTACACGATTCCAATCAAGCTGTCCGTGGTGTACATATGCAGGATAAAGGGAATAACGTTAACCACTCCTCGGCTCACATGCCCAATGCCATGCACCACGAACATGCAACATCCGTGACCAACACGAGCATGCCTCCTCTCTCTTCTCTTTCCTCAGGACTGGGAGTCTGAAGAAACTCAGCAGGTCAGGCAGTATCTGTGACGGGAATAGACAGACCACGTTTCAGGTTGGGACCTTTCTTCTGAAGAAGAGTCCTGACCTGAAATATGCCTGTCTATTCCCTCTATGGACACTGCAAAACCATTGTTCAATGTGGATAAAATCCTCCCACAGCCTTGGGTTTGAATCAGTCTGCCATGCAGCCTTGCGATGCATGATCGGACGGAAGAGTTGCCATTGTCACAGCTGGGAGTGAGTTTGCCCAGCACAGGAGGAAGGGTTGACCAGATGATCACAGGCCCTTGCTCCATCACTGCTCCCCTCAGCGAGCTGCACAGAGACCCGTGGACTTAGGTCCCCCTAAACCTTTCCTATCTGTTTACCAGTCTGAGTGTTGTTTAAATGCTGTTATAGTACCTGCTTCAACTACCTCCTCTGGCAGATAGACACAAAATGCTGGAGTAACTCAGCAGGCCAGGCAGCACCTCTGGAGAAAAGGAATAGGTGACTTTTCATGACCCTTCTTCAGATTCTGAAGGTCTCAACCCAAAACGTCACCGATTCCTTTACTCCACAGATGTTGCCTGAGGTACTCCAGCATTTTGTGTCTATCTCTGATGTAAAGCAGCGTCTGCAGTTTAGACTCCCCTACCCTTGGAAAAAGGCTGTGACCATTCTTCTTAACTACACCCGTTATCAACCTCTACAAGGTTACCCCTCACCCACCTATGCTCCAGGGAAACGGTCCCAGCCTATCTTTGTCACTCAAGCCCCGTAGTCCCAGCAATATCCTTGTGCATCTTTTCTGAACCCTCTCTGGCTTAATCACGTCCTTGAGGTGTGGGTGGCAGGAACAGAGCACAGAGTGGTCCAAGAGTGTAACGATGACGCCCCCAACTCTTGTACTCCAATGAAAACCAGTGTGCCAAATACCTTCTTCACCACCTTGTCTACCTGTGTCACTGCTCTCAGGTAACTCTGTACCTGTGGCCTAAGGTCTCTCTGTGCTCAACGCTCCCCAGCAGACTGCCATTAGGGAGAGGTTGGGCTGGCTAGGATTATATTCCTTGGAGTGCAGGAAGCTGAGGGGTGATAATGAGATGTACAATGTGGGAACATCTAGGGTGAATGCACAGTGTCGTTTCCCCAGGGTGGGGGAATCAGAAACCAGGTTGGCTGGTGGATGTCTGTGAGAGTGTGCACCCTCTGTCACTGGCAGCTGCCAGCCTCGCCGGTCCGTGCCCCCGCACCATGAGGGCGGGGGGGCTTGCGCCAGGGGTTTACGGTGTGTGGGTCATGATCCCTGCCACGGCACGGCACGGCACAGCCCGGCACAGCCACAGATTGGTGCTGCGGCAGAGGGAAGCATGGCGAGCTGGCAAGGTGACATTACTCAGTCACTGAGCCTAGGGTGGCACTCAGAGGCACCTCGTGGTCTCCGCTCCAACTTCAAAGCATCGCAGATAAAGGGATAATTAATACCATCCTAATCCCCCGCTCCTCTCCGCACAGCGGAATGAGGGGAGCTAAGCTGCTCAGAGTCCCGCATTTCCCGGGGAAGTGGATATGTTAGGTTGGGATTTAATCCGTCTCTAGACGGCCCACTCTGTGACACCAACAGCTGCGGGCCACTCTGATGTCAGATCGATAAAACAATATCAAACTCCGTCCCTTTCATCTGCATTCAGAATTCAGTATCTGACTTCAGCTCCCCTGTCACTCACAGACCAAGGGCAGCAGACCTGGACAACTGAGCGGAGAGGGGAGGGGGGAGAGAGGAGAGGAGGGAAGGGGAGGATGGAGGAGAGAGGAAGAGGGAAGAGAGAAGAAGATGGAGGAAGAAAGAAAGGAGACAAGAGGAAGGTGAAAAGGAGGGAGGGAGGAGGAGTGGAGGGAAGAGGAGAGGAGGGAGTTGAGGAGAGAGGGGAAGAAAAGTGGAGAAGGGAGGAGAAGGGAGGGGAAGGAGGGAAGTTGAACGAAACTGTGGGGAGGAAGGAGGAGGCACAGGACGGGGAGGGTGAGGGGGTCCACATGCTAACCCCACTAAGCCTCTCAACAACTGTTGGTGTTTCAATGAGACCACCTCTCATAGTTCTGTCTCTGAGGGTGAGACCTCATCCGCCGTATCCTCCCTCAAGGGCAAACCTCCCTCCAGGGGTCCCGCTCCCCCTGTCGTCACTGCTCCACCATTGCCACCTCACGCCACACTCGCTCGCAGTGCCCTTCACTCCCCGTGGTGACGATCGCTGCAACAACGTGCTCACGTCCCGCCGCAGCCCCTGCAGTGCCGCAGTGTGACTGGAGCTGTGCCCACCGCTCAAACGATGCTCACCGTTGCCTTGAACAATCCTCCACACCTCAAGTTCCCCAACGAGAATATCTCAAACTATTTGTCCCGGACTAATCACACGGAAGTTTACAACGACAGGAGCACACTGACGCCTCTACTCCCTCAGCAGACTAATGCCCCTGTCCCACTTAGGAAACCTGAACGGAAACCTCTGGAGGTTTTTTGTCAGTCTCCCTACCTGCTTCCACTACCTGCAACCTCCAGCAACCACCTGCAACCTCCGGGAACCGCACGGAAACCTTGGGTGGGGCGCAAAGTCTCCAGAGGTTTCCGTTCAGGTTTCCTAAGTGGGACAGGGGCATTAGGATATCGGGCAAGTCGCCAATGAATCTCAGCGGGTGCAGCAGCATTTATGGGGCGAAGGAAATAGGTAACGTTTTGGTCCGAAACGTTGCCTATTTCCTTCGCTCCATAGATGCTGCTGCACCAGCTGAGTTTTTCCAGCACTTGCAGTCCCTTCTTAAACTCCAATGAATCTCAACAGCTTCTACTGAAGCACCATAGAAAGCATCTTATCGGGATGCATCACGGTGTGGTTTGGGAACTGATCTCTCCAACACCACAAGAGGTTGCAGGGTTGTGAATGTAGCCCAGTCCATCACACAGACCAGACTCCCCACCATTGTCTCCATCTACACTTCACGCTGCCTCGGGAAAGCAGCCAACATCATCAAGGACCGTTCACCCCCCAGTCATTCCCTCTTCTCTCTCTCTCCCGTTGGGCAGTAGACATGGACCACCAGATTCAGGAACAGCTTCTTCCTCACTGTTATCAGGCTACTGGTCATCCTCCCATGAACTAGGCTGCAGTCCCGATCTACCAACCTACCTCATTGTGGACATTTGACGTTTTCTCTGACATGCTCTGTAACACTATATTCTGCATTCTGGTATATTTCTCATTGTGCCACCTGTCGTACTGTGTATAGCTTGATTGTACTCATTTCTGGTACGATTTGAGTGGAAAGCACGAACACGGAATAAACCAGCCCCAATCGCAGTCAGCCTCCATGCTCCCCACTCTGTGCCTCAGTAACAAGGAGACTCTCCTGCCCCTCTTTTTATCCCTGGTGTTTATCCCTATACTTTTTGAAGGTGTGTGTAGGTACACTTAAACCTCTCTCCGCCACACCACTTATTACTTCCCCATCCATCGAGTACTCGCCTGCCTCACTGCAGCCCCACGCACCCCTCACCCCCGCGTCTCTGCCCAGCTGCCCACCACATCCACCCCAGACCCTGTCCTGTATCATGGCCCTTCCTGTGCTCAGCTCCAGCGCTTGTCTGCCTCAAGAAGCAATAGCTGACACCGATCCCACAGAGCCCCGCAGGACAGCGCAACCTCTGCTGCCTCCCATGGAGCTGGCTTGGGATCCAATTTGCCACTCCCCCTCGGATCCAACGCCTCTGGCATACTCCATCACGCCGGCCTGACAGGCATACGGTATTCTTGACGGCTATGTATTTGATCTTAAAAATAACACAGTGATAAAATCCAATTATCTAAGCACACGTTCCCTCGTCTGACAGAGAGAGAGAGCGGGCGAGGGAGACAGAGAGGGGGAAGCAAGAAAGGGAGGGAGAGAAAGAGAGAGAGAGAGAGAGGGGAGAGAGAGAGAGAGAGAGAGAGGGGAGAGAGAGAGAGAGGGGGGGGGGGGGGGAGGGGAGAGGGAGAGGGGGGAGAGGGAGGGGGAGAGGGAGAGGGAGAGGGGGAGAGGGAGAGGGAGAGGGAGAGGGAGAGGGGGAGGGGGGGGGGGGGAGAGGGAGAGGGAGAGAAAATACTCAGAATGAACACAGAACAGTAGCATAGGCCCTTAAGTCCACAATGTCTATGCCAAACATGATGCCAAGTTATATTAATCTCCTCTGCCTGTATGTGAGCCATATCCCTCCATTCACTGCATCTGAAAGCCTCTCAAACTCCGCCATGATATTTCCATATCCGTAGGCACTGGATATGAATGAGAACAATGAAATTCTCCCTTGCTGCAGCTTTACAGACACATTGGACCCAACAACAATACTATCTATATAACTAAAAGTCTCATCTTGACCACTTCCTGTCTGCGCTGTATCTTGATTTTAGAAAAAATGCCACCATATATCGCTATGATTTTTGGCCATCTTACTTACAGTCCTCCTCCTCGGAGGCAGCCCAGAGGATTTTTCCGATCAATGAAAAATAATAAAAATTATGAGTGTTTAAAAAATCTTGAGACCAGCTGATTGGTCCTCCCGCCTGTCAATCACTACGATGAAGGTAACGCCCCTTCTGAGGTGGGGGGGGGGGGGGGGGTCGATATTGATTTTAGGGGGGGGGGGGGGGGCAGGACTATAAAACCCCGAATGCCTGGATGTGTCAGTCACTAGAAGATCACGAGGGAGAGTCCACAACTGTGATTCTAAGCTGTGAATCAACTGAACTGTGAGACTGCAAAGTACTTGCAATAAATGATTTGTTAGCCCTTAATGACGATGCAATGAGTTGTTTGTCATTTTGGTGGCCTGCACTCTGCCTGAAATGCTATGAAATTGAAGGACTTTGCTTGAAATGCTATGAAATTGAATGTGGTGGCCTGCACTCTGCTTGAAATGGAATTTCAAGGAAAAGCCATGAGTGAACTGCCAGCCCACCAGCCCTGAGTGACTGATCTGCCAGCCCACCAGCCCCCAGAATTAGTCCATTCAGCCCATTGTATCTGTTCCGCCATTCAATCATGGATGATCTATTTTTCCCTCCCAACATTCTCCTGCCTTCTCCCTGTTTCACAGATTCCATAGATTCACAACACTCTGACTAAAGAAATTCCTCTTCATCTCCATTCTAAGTGAATGTCCTTTATCTTGAGGCTGTGCCAACAGGTTCTGGACTTTCCCATAATTGGAAAAATCCTCTCCACATCCACTCCATCTGGGCCTTTCATTATCCGGTAGGCTTCAATGAGCCACCTCAGTCTTGGTTTAAAGCATTTATGTCCAACATCGAAGGGACGCCGGGTCCAGTCAGGAGTGTTGTACCTCAGCCCCTCGGTAGTGACTTGCCGTTCCCCCAGGGTGACCTCCCTCCTCACCTTCCTCAGCGCCGTCAACAAGTTGCAGCAGTTTCCGATCCGCCCTTCGCCAGTGAGATTCTTCTGGCTGCAGGGTCTCATAAGATCATAAGAAATTGGAGCAGGATTAGGCCATTCAGCCCATCAAGTTTAGAATAAAGGGGAGGTAATTTAAGACTGAGGTGAGAAAAAGCTTTTTCACCCAGAGAGTTGTGAATTTATGGAATTCCCTGCCACAGAGGGCAGTGGAGGCCAAGTCACTGGATGGATTTAAGAGAGAGTTAGATAGAGCTCTAGGGGCAAGTGGAGTCAAGGGATATGGGGAGAAGGCAGGCACGGGTTATTGATAGGGGACGATCAGCCATGATCACAATGAATGGTGGTGCAGGCTCGAACGGCCGAATGGCCTCCTCCTGCACCTATTTTCTATGTTTCTATGTTTCTAAGTGCCATTCAATCATGGCTGATCAATCTCTCCCTCCTAACCCCATTCTCCTGCAATCTACCCATCATCTCTGACACCTGCCCTAATCAAGAATCTATCTATCTCTGCCTTAAATATATCTACTGACTTTGTCTCCATAGCCTTCTATGGAAAAGAATTCCACTGATTCACCATCCTCTGACTAAAGAAAACCCTCCTCATCTGCCTAAAAGAACGTCCTTTAATTCTGAGCCTATGACCTCTCGTCCTAGACTCTTCCACTAGTGGATGCATCCTCTCCATATTCACTCTATCCAAGCCTTTCACTATTCTGTATGTTTCAATGAGGTCCCCTTCTCATTCTTCTGAACTCCAGCGAGTACAGGCCCAGTGCCATCAAACGCTCATCATATCTGAACCCATGATCATTCTCGTAAACCTCCTCTGGACCCTCTCCAGAGCCAGCACATCCTTCCTCAGATATGGTGCCCAAAATTGCTCACAATGTTCCAAATGCGGCCTTACCAGCGCCTTATAGAGCCTCAGCGTTACATCCCTGTTTTTGTATACAAGTCCTATCAAAATAAATGCTAGCATTGCGTTGGCATTCTTTACTACCGATTCAACTTGCAGATTAACTTTTTGGGAATCCTGCACCAGCACCAAGTCTCTCTGCACCTTGGATTTCTGGATTCTCTCTCCATTTAGAAAATAAATCTAAGCCTCCATTCACCTGAGGGCAGATTGGGGAGCCCACTCCATCTTCACCTTTACACCACCTGTCGCAGGGTTCACTGGCTCACAAACCTTCTGGTTCTTCAATTCCCCCAGAAACGCACAAACCAAAGGCAGCCCATCTGGGGCAGAGAGTCAGACAGCATGGGTACAGGCCCTTCGGCCCAACACATCCATGCTAACACCCCAGCTAAGCTAGTTTGACATATCCCTCTAAACCGTTCCCACCCGTGTAAACGGCATGGTGCATGGAGCAGAGGCAGCGATCACAACAGTGGTGGTCTGACTGCGCAAGGTTGTGTCTGCCTGCTTGTGTTGGTACACACTCATTCTGTACTGTGACGCCGAGGTCAACACAACAAGGTCATGTGCTTACTAACGCACCGCGTGTAACCTCACCCACCACACGCTAACACGCCAGTGACACACTCCCGGCCTTTCTCCGGTAATGTGCGTGTGTGTACACACTGCAGGCTCCCGCTTATCAGAGTTTTATAATGTGCCCTTTAAAATTTTTGTGGTACATATTTCTCTTTGGGTGAGGGATTTCAGTGTTGTAAAAAGAAATACTTGTGCAATTTTCCACCCACAAGTTCTTGGCTGCCGTCCAGTAGAGCTGGACAGTTAACTCTTTGTAGTCCCTGCCGCTGCCTGTCCTGTTACTGCGAACGTCTGCAGTGTGGGAGGGGGGGAGGTACAATCTCTGCTTGGTGTGAGTGGGGGAGCGGGAGTGCTTCAAACCCTCTGTCCTCTCAAGTTCAGAAAACGAAGCAGGAGAAGGCCATTCAGCCTCTGCCGCGCTGCTATTCCACTCGGGAAGGCCAGGCTGAGCCTCCGGCATTGGGGCAACTGATAGCCGACTCCAGGTACAGGGTGGGACCCTCAGCTCTGCACCAGGGGGTGGGCCGGGGGTACCCAACGGCATGGGGGTGGGTAGTCTGTTCCACGCCCACCACCGCTGGAGTGGACCCTGCAGGCTCCCCACCGCGGCCAGTCGTGGGTCAGTGATCCCCAACATGGCCTTTCTTCACGGAGGGTCCGGATATGGCCGTGAACCTTTCCCTCTGGGAATCTCCTTCCATGAGTGAGCTTGGGGCTGGAGGAACAACAGACCAGGCAGTCCTGTGGAGGGAACGGATAGGCCATGTTCTTCTTCAGACTGAAGAAGGATCCCGATCTGAAACACCTTGTCTGACCATCCCCTCCACAGGTGCTGCCTGACCTGCTGGGTTTTGCCTGAGATTCCAGTTCCTGCAGTCTCCTACCTCATGGGGCAGAGGGGCAGTTTCAGAATGCTTGGCGCTGGGGGAGTGAAGGAGATGGTATGCCAAGAGCAGAGATTGTGTGGCTGGGGCCTCAGTGTGGGGACACGGCAGGGACCTGTATTGTTGATATTGTATTGGAGTCCGTGGAGATGGTGCAGGCTGCATCTTTCCAGGGCACTGACGTCCACGTGAGGTTTGGCTCTCAGAAAGGGTCCGCTGCCTGCTGGTCCTGGAGCTTAGTGCTTGATCTTCAAACGTTTGTTTCCGCGTCCGACCCAAGGGCTGTGCTGACATGCTGACAGTGCGGGTGAATTCCCTCATCAATGCTTGCCCTCACCGAGAGGTGGCTCCCATAAAATTGTTGACTGGTGTTTTGTAAACTGCCACAAAGGCAGTTTTTAATCCTGTTACGTTTTTGTATGTTTGTTTTGTTTCTGAATAAAAGTATTTGTATTCAAAAAAAGAATAAAAAAAGGAAGAAAGAAAAATGGCACGGGGAATGCCCACTATTCAGCAGGTCTGGAGTTCAGAGAACAACTCTGTGAGCTTCTAGAGTAGGGTCTTGGACGACACACGTTTGAGGTGCTCTCTGGTACCTCAGTTCTGGCTGCAGGTGAGCGGTGAGCAGAACTGCCAGTCTTTCTGTCAATCAGCTCCACAGAAGAGCAAGAGCCAAAATCCACAATTGACTGTGGCCTCTCTGGACCTCACAAAGACCTTGACTGGGTCTACAGGAAGGGGCTATGGATACCCTGTCCCAAAGTGCACACAATTTTACCTAAGATGGAGGCAGGAATAGTGGGGGTACCAGAGGGGGTTTTCCAGACTAACTCCCGGGGCGGGAGGATTGTCCTATGAAGAGAGGCTCAGCAGTTTGGGTGTGTGCTCCTTGAGGGTTTGAGGGGCCGGGTGGCCTGCTCCTACAGTCCTTGTGCCTCATGTTCCGTTCTGGCCACTATCCTATCGATGTGACACAGGCAGGCAGCCAGTGAAACATGCGCCCATGACAGGCCTCACAGTGACCTCTGCTTCATCAGGCAGCACTTTCACCCCAACACTCTCCTCAGTCTGTTTCACCACAATGCAGCATCCATCCATCCCTGACCCCTGACCTCCCAGTGACTCCATTTCCCAAGACCACCACCTCAACAGCTAGACATCGACAATGTCAGAAGACCCACAACTCCCGAGTAAATGGCCCTTCCCATCCCAGCCCTACATGTCGAAGCATTCACCCCAACAGTCTGATCCTTATTCTATCCCCCCCCCAGCCAAGTGTGGTCCCGATCTCCCAACCTACCCGACTCCTGACCTAGCACTTTTTTAATATCTGCACTTCCTCTGTAACGGTAATGCTATAACAATATATTCAGCATTCTGATATTTTTTCTTAGCACTACCAGTTCTACTTATGTACAACTTGATTGTACTCATGTATGGCATGAGTTGAGCGGATAGGATGTAAATAAAGCTTTTCATTGCATGTTGGTGCACATGACAATTATAAACCAACGATAGTACTCAGGCACAACACAGACAACAGCCTTGCAAAGCTGAGTCTTGAAAAATACATTTTAGGTGCAGACTAGTCTGTGTGGCTCCGCCCATCCCTCTTCCATCCATTCCTTCATCAGCCTTCCCTTCATTCCTTCTCCATCCATCTCTCTGTTCCTCCATCTCCCCCGCTGATTGGTGTGTGCGTGTGCCTGTGTGTGTGTGCGTGTGTCACCGTCTCTCTCCCCCGTCCTGTCATGATGCCATGTTTTAATATAAAAACAAAGAATGCTGGAAACACACAGCGGGTCAGGCCACATCACATCTCTAGAATTAGGTCTAGAATCAGGCCATTCGGCCCATCAAGTCTGCTCCGCCATTCAATCATGGTTGATGTATCTCTCCCTCCTAACCTCATTCTCCTGCCTTTTCCCATAACCTCTGACACCTGCACTAATCAAGAATCTATCTATCTCTGCCTTAGAAAATATAGGAAATAGGTGCAGGAGGAGGCCATTCGGCCCTACGAGCCAGCACCATAAAAATATCCATTGACTTGGCCTTTGTGACAAACAATTCCACAGATTCACCACCCTCTGACTAAAGAAATTTCTCCTCGTCTTCCTCAAAGAACGTCCTTTAATTCTGAGGCTATGACCTCTAGTTCTAGACTCTCTCACAAGTGGAAACATCCTCTCCACATTCGCTCTATCCAAGCATTTCACTATTCTGTATGTTTCAATGAGGTCCTCATTCTTCTAAACTCCAGCGAGTACAGGCCCAGTGCCGACAAACGCTCATCATAGGTTAACCTACTCATTCCTGGAATCACTCTTGTAAACCTCCTCTGGACCCTCTCCAGAGCCAGCACATCCTTCCTCAGATATGGTGCCCAAAATTGCTCACAATGTTCCAAATGCGGCCTTACCAGCGCCTTATAGAGCCTCAACATTACATCCCTATTTTTATATATAAATCCTCTTGAAATAAATGCTAGCATTGAGTTTGCTTTCTTTATTACCGATTCAACTTGCAGGGTAACTTTTTGGGAATCTTGCACCAGCACTCCCAAGTCCCTTTGCACCTCCTATTTCTGGATTCTCACCCCATTTAGAAAATAGTCTACGACTTTATTCCTACTCCCAAAAGGCATGATTCCACACTTTGCTACACTATATTCTATCTGCCATTTCTCTGCCCACTCTCCCAACCTGTCCAAGTCCTGCAGTGTCCCTGCTTTCTCTACACTACCTGCCCCTCCATCTATTTACGCATCATCAACAAACTTTGCCACAAAACCTTCAATCCCTCGTCCAAATTATTTTTATGCAATAGAAGAGTATATTACTTCAGAAATGGCAAAGGGTGTGTAACTTAAAACGTTGACTCTGTTTTTCCTCCACAGATGCTGCCTGACCTTCAGAGTGTTTCCACATCTGCCGGTGGTGTGATTTCCAGATGCTTTAGTTTCACTCTATGAACACGGGTGCTGTCAGTGTAGAGCCACAGCAGGCTACAACATTAGGTTGCCTCCTGATATACCTCTCCAGAGTTTACCCAGCCTGCCTGCTGACTGTTGCTGGCAACATTGAATCCAGCTCTTGGGTTCGAGAGGGTTGGTGTAATCAGCGAGTTCTGCTGCAATCCGGTGACATCGATGAGACAAGCGGAGAGAGGCAGAGGAGTTTAATGCGGGCAAATGGGATTAGTACAGGTTGGAATCACGGCTGTCGTGGATGAGATGGGTTGAAGGACCTATCTCTCTCTGCACATGGCTGTGATTCGATGATCGATACTCAGACCGTGCTGATGTTGCAGTAGCGAAAGCTGAACTTTACTGCAAGGGTCCCACAATTAAACTGTCTCCCACACTCACACTGCGCTCCCTCTGAAACCCCCACTAATGGTTTTACTGCCAATGTGGCTGCACCTTTACAACTTTACACCGCCAGAGAAATTGGCCAGAGGAACCATCAAAATATTCCAAGCATCTTCACTGAATGTTTGCCCAGAAGCCATCTTGCTTTTCTGGCAGCTTGGATGGAGCTGAGAGTCATCTGTCCAACATCATTAGAACGTTCTGGAACTCTGCACCCACCTGATGCTTGGATTCTTCAGCACAGATAATTTATACACATTACAGCCCCTGGGGCAAAAATATGGAAAACTGACTCAAGCGCGGTGGATGGAAAAGTTAAGATGAAGCAAGGGGATTTTTTAAATCCATCACCGACACGTCAAAAGCAATTAGAGCATCAGGCGTGAACGGGAAACATGAATGACAGGGATGAGCCCGGGAGAGGCAGCAGGAACTCGCTGAACGTTTCCACGCGTTGACCCAGGGAGGCGAGCAATGTTAAACAGTGCTGCTTTCACCTGCCAGGGGCTGTGGCACGCTGTGTTACACATTGTCTGGGGCAGCGCGCTGGAAGGTGATGGAGCAACAGCCCACATCCTCTCCAATACTCTGCAGCAAATCGCTCACAGCGGTCATAGTCGGAGACACAGCGGAGCTGGGGATCTGCCTCACCGCCTGCTTCACTAACTCAAACACCCAGCAACAAAGGTGATGACACAATACCCGCTCCATCACGGGTACCGAGCTGCCCAACATCAGAAGGATCTACAACCCACACGCCATCAAGGACCCACACCACCCTGGCCATGCCCTCATCTCACCACTACCATCAGGAAGAAGCTACAGGAGTCTGAAAACTGTCACCTCCAGGTTCAAGAACAGATTCCACCCAGCAAACAACAGCGTGAACACTGCAACTGTGACCTTCCATGAACTTTGTTTTGATTTCACTACAGACTTTACTGTAGATGTGTAGGAAGCAACTGAAGATGCTAGTTTTCACTATTATGGTTACCAAGTATTATGGTTATTAATTTACTGGACTATTGATGTTTATACATTGATTAGTCTGTTAAGTTGCAGCAAGTAAGAATGTCACTATCTTGTTGCAGTCACATGTAACAATGAAATACGCTTGACTCTGCGACCTCTCATGATGTTCACAGAGCAACAAACTTCCAATAAACAGACTTGGAAACTCTGCTGTTACTTTTCCAACTTTCCCAACTTTCTCCCCTGGACTGCTAATTTACTTCGCACTATTCTGAATGAAACTCCGTTTATCACCATTCAGGGTCTGAAGAAGGGTCTTGACCCGAAATTTCACCTGTCCATTTTCACCAGAGATGCTGCCTGACCCGCTGAGTTACTCCAGTATTTTGTATCTTTTTTTTGTAAACCAGCATCTGCAGTTTCTTGTACCTCCATTTGTCAGTCCTGGGCTCACTTGGCAGCTAGTGCAGCTCCTGATGACCTTCTCCACAGAGATGGTTTTAGACACGAGCCTCCTGCCTCTGCTGTTGTTGACCCTCGCTCCCATTGAGCAGCACGTACAGAGGTTGGGACGGAGTTCCCCGAAGGCACGGACACTGACAGAGAGAGTGGGAGCAAACAGGGACAGGAATAATATCAGGCACGTAGAAACAAAAAACTGCAGATGCTGGTTTATACCAGAGATAGATACAAAGTGCTGGAGTAACTCAGCGGGTCAGGGAGAATATCTGGAGAAAACAAAAGCATTCCACTTTTTCTGGAATTCCCTTAAAACTAAATCAAGCACGGTAGGTGGAGTAAGATTCCAGTATCTCCAAACTATTAAAACTTGAATTACCTTCTCTGACATGGTGGTCTGAGATCCACTGCCACTCCTTCTGCTCATTCTCAAGCAGAAGCTTTAACCTTTGCTTGTAAAAATTAATGATCTATCCAATTGTGGTTTGCTCTCCAGACAGATGGTTCGAATTCATTTCAAAGTGGAAGCAGAGGGTTACTGAGTCCAAGAGCTTCCCTCTGGGATCACAGTGGCTAACCCTGACTGCGGAAATGATGTGGACACTCCAGTGAGTGCCCTCTGCCAGAGGCTCACAGCTCAGGAGCCACCGGGACACGAGCACGGCTTCTCCATTCATTAGTCCAATGACCAGGAAGGTGTACGGGTTGTACACAATAGCTGCCAACTGCACACCAGTGATACGGCTCCCCTCTGCATTTTATCTTCCTGCAACTGGGGTGGGGTGGTGATGGTTCCACCCAGCCTCAGCACCATCTGGGGAACAGCACAGGGCCAGGGCTGGAGTCTGCACTCAGCTTGCGGGTGGGGGAGAGAAGGAGCCGGGGAGAGGGTGCATGGGAGAGGGTGGAGTGGGGGGAAGGTGGAGCGGAGAGTGAGTGGGGGAGAAAGTGGAGTGGGGGGGGGGGAAGAGTGTGGGGGGGGGGGGGGTTGGGGGGGGAATCTCAGGACACACAACTCACCCAGGAGTTTATCAGCAAGTGGCTAAACTGGACATTTGGAGAAACTTTGATATAATATTTGTTAATCAAAAATACAAATGCATCTGTATAAAACTTACATGGAACATACAGTGCCCTCCATAATGTTTGGGACAAAGACCCATCATTTATTTATTTGCCTCTATACTCCACAATTTGAGATTTGTAATAGAAAAAAAATCACATGTGGTTAAAGTGCACATTGACAGATTTTAATAAAGGCCATTTTTATACATTTTGATTTCACCATGTTTATACATTTCAGGGTACCATAATGTTTGGGACAAAGCAATGTCATGTAAATGAAAGTAGTCATGTCTAGTATTTTGTTGCATATCCTTTGATTGACCATGTTTTAACTTTGAATAACTTCTTTGTTGCTTTAGCAGTATGTCTGGGATCAATATCTTGCTGTAGAATGAACCGCAGGCCAATGAGTTTTGAGGCATTTGTTTGAACTTGAGCAGATAGGATGTGCCAATACACTTTAGAATTCATTATGCTACTACCATCAGCAGTTGTATCATCAATGAAGATAAGTGAGCCAGTACCTTCAGCAGCCATAACACCCCCACCACCGTGTTTCACAGATGTGGTGGGATACTTTGGATCTCGGGCAGTTCCTTCTCTCCTCCATTCTTTGCTCTCGCATATGTTAATCTTCGTCTCATCTGTCCACAAGACTTTTTTCCAGAACTGTGGTTGTAACGTGGCCATCCTATTTTTATAGCTAACCAGTGGTTTGCATCTTGCAGTGTAGCCTCTGTATTTCCGTTCATTAAGTCTTCTGTGGACAGTGGTCATTGACAAATCCACACCTGACTCCTGAAGAGAGTTTCTGTTCTGTCGGACAGGTGTTTGGTGATTTTTCTTTATTATAGAGAGAATTATTTTGTCATCAGCTGGGGAGGTCTTGCTTGGCCTGCCAGTCCCTTTGCGATTAGTAAGCTCACCAGTGCTCTCTTTCTTCTTAATGATGTTCCAAACAGTTGATTTTGGTAAGTCTGTGGTTTGGCTGATGTCTCTAACAGTTTTATTCTTGTTTCTCAGTCTCATAATGGCTTCTTTGACTTTAATTGGCACAACTTTGGTCCTCGTGTTGATAAACAGCAATAAAAGTTTCCAAAGGTGATGGAAAGACAGGAGGAAAGACGAGGTGCTGAGAGCTCTCTTATACCTGCATTAAGGAGGCATTTAAACACACCTGAGCTATTACAAACACCTGTGAAGCCATATGTCCCAAACATTATGGTGCCCTGAAATGGGGGAACTATGTATAAACACAGCTGTAATTTCTACATGGTGAAACCAAAATGTATAAAAATACCCTTTAATAAAATCTGACAATGTTCACTGACATGTGACATGCGATTTTTTTTTCTATTACAAATCTCAAATTGTGGAGTACAGAGGCAAATAAATAAATGATGGGTGTTTGTCCCAAACATTATGGAGGGCACTGTAGAACACAGAACAGTAGATCGCAGGAGCAGGCCCTTCAGTCCACAACGCTGAATATGATGCCAAGTTAAACTAATCTCCTCTGCCTGCACGTGATCCATATCCTTGTTCCCGATGTTGGGGGAGTGCAGAACCAGTGGCCACAGTTTAAGAATAAGGGGTTGGACATTTAGAACAGAGACGAGGAAAAACCTTTACACCCAGAGAGTTGTGAATCTGTGGAATTCTTAAAGATAGTGGAGTCAAGACATATGGGGAGAACGCAGGAACGGGGTAATGATTGTGGATGATCAGCCATGATCACAGTGAATGGCGGCGCTGGCTCGAAGGGCCGAATGGCCTACTCCTGCACCTATTGTCTATTGTCCTTCCATTCCCTGCATATCCATGTGGCTATCTAAAACCCTCTTAAATGGCACTATCATATCTGCCTCTACCACCACCAAAGCAGTATAATCCACGCACCCATCACCCTCTGTGTAGTCAAAACGTCATGGTCATACAGAACAGGAGCTAGTCCAACCTGCCGGCATTCAGGTATACAGTATCTGGTTCCATATACCACCACCTTCTGAGTGAAAATGTTGTTCCTATTGAATCTTTCCCCTCTCACCTTAAACCAATATATGATTTCCCGACCCTAGCTAAAAAACTGTGCCTATCTATTCCAAAAAATCCCAATTCCAAAACCGTCTCTCCTTCTTAAAGCAATGCCCTCTAGTCTTTGACATTTCCAGCCTGGGGAAAAGATTCTGACTGTCTACCCTACCTCTCACAAATTTATATACTTCTATTAGGTCTCCTCACAGCTTCCGACACTCCAGAGAAAAAAATCCCAGTCTGTCGCACTTCTCCTCTTGTAGCTAATACCCCCCAGGCATCATTCTGGTAAACGTCCTCTGCAACCACTCCAAAGCCTCCACTTCCTTCCTGTATTGAGATGTCCAGAACTGTACGCAATACTCCAAACATTGCCGAACCAAAGCACTACAAAGCGGTAGGTCGGACAATAGGATAAGACATCAGAGTACACTGCTGTTGTTGAGCTGAGCAGTAGGGAGCAGAGCTCCTGCAGCGGTCACTTGCTGGGGTCACACTGACCCTTGGCTCTGGCCCTCTGGAAGGGTTGGTCCCTGTGACTGGCACCTCTGGAACAAGTGAACCCTGGCAGGGAGAGTGCCAGACAACCAATCAACCCCTCCTCACCTGTACCCACCTACCGCCTGCCAGCATGTGCCCCATCCTGCCCATGTGTGGGGATAGACCGCTCCCCCCTGCCCGTGTGGGAACCCCTCCACCCTCCTGCCCCAATTGGGGGGGGGGGAGGGGGACACACCAGCTTTGAATGCCCACCACACATACCCTTGAACATGGTCTCCCGCTTCCCTGCCATTGACCACCTGCCAGGTTGCTGACATCCCTGGCCCTCTCTCCCAGACCCGGCCCTCTCTCCCAGACCCCGGCCCTCTCTCCCAGACCCCGGCCCTCTCGCCCAGCCCTCTCTCCCAGACCCGGCCCTCTCTCCCCAGACCCGGCCCTCTCTCCCAGCTCTCTCTCCCAGACCCGGCCCTCTCTCCCAGACCCGGCCCTCTCTCCCAGACCCGGCCCTCTCTCCCAGACCCGGCCCTCCCTCTCTCCCAGCCCTCTCTCCCAGACCCGGCCCTCTCTCCCAGCCCTCTCTCCCAGCCCCGGCCCTCTCTCCCAGACCCGGCCCTCTCTCCCAGCCCTCTCTCCCAGACCCGGCCCTCTCTCTCCCAGACCAGGCCCTCTCTCCCAGACCCGGCCCCCTCTCTCCCAGACCCCGGCCCTCTCTCCCAGACCCCGGCCCTCTCTCCCAGACCCCGGCCCTCTCTCCCAGACCCCGGCCCTCTCTCCCAGCCCCGGCCCTCTCTCCCAGACCCCGGCCCTCTCTCGCAGCCCTCTCTCCCAGCCCCGGCCCTTTCTCCCAGCCCCGGCCCTTTCTCCCAGACCCGGCCCTCTCTCCCAGACCCGGCCCTCTCCATGGCCCCCATACTGCCCCGTGAGGGGGAACACAGGCCCCCTGTCGCTGCCCGTCCTGTTTGCGAGGCAGGGCCAGCAGCCGGTGTGCCTGTTTAAAATGAGCTGTCCCTGCAAGGTCTCTGGTGAGCTCAGCGTGCTAACGACTGTTTCCCCAGACGGCAGACAACAGCCCAACAGTCCGCCACTGGGCTTGAAGCGACCCTTTGTTTCCCTCACCCTGTGTGGGCGGGCTGTAAACTGAGTGCCTGTGTTGCCGGAGCCAGCCTGGTGCCCGCATCGCCCTGGATGGAAGGTCAGCACAGTGATTATCGGCACAGATCGCAGCGAGAGACAGGGTGCAGTGAGAGCTCGCCGCTCTCTGCTCAAAGCACTCCTCAGGGTTACTGTTACACTGCAACATTATTCCAGGGAGACCGGCTCGGCAGCAGCCCGAGCCGACGTCAAGTGACTACAGTTCCCCTCAGTCACCAGAGTCAAAAGCTGAATGTTCATTCTGCAGGACAATCGCAGGCAAACAGTGGGGGAGTGTGCTGGAGTAACAGGGCCCCTCACTCACAGCCTCACTCACAGCCCCGCACCCCGCACAGGGTCGCTACAGGGCCGAGTCCCGGG
This sequence comes from Leucoraja erinaceus, assembly GCF_028641065.1. Classification (NCBI taxonomy): domain Eukaryota; kingdom Metazoa; phylum Chordata; class Chondrichthyes; order Rajiformes; family Rajidae; genus Leucoraja; species Leucoraja erinaceus. Next base: position 18,599,573 of record NC_073396.1, read on the forward strand.
AACATGCCTGTCTGTGTGCCGGGAATACCGTCCGTGACCGTGTACATGTCTGTCTGTGTACCAGGAACACCGTCTGTGTCCGTGCATCGGGAATATCGACTGTCATGGAATGAACATGTCTGTTGTGTACCGGGAACACTAACACCGGTGGACACACGGTGACCCTGGGAAACAGACACGTGGACATACGGTGCACGCTCTGCTCAATGACCTCCATCACCGCACGCGTGTGTAGGGAAGTCTCTGTCACCAGACGGTCGTGTGTGAGGAGCTACAGGTAGAGGGTGGCAGCAGGTGTGGAGGGAGTGAGCAGCCCAGCCCAACCCGGCCTCCACCCGCCTGCTCCGCAAAAACACACACACACACATGCATGGGATGACACTGGGAGTCCCCACACACACACACTGTGGAAGCTAGCTAGCAACACAAGGGCATCTCCTCACATCTCCCTCCCCTTCCCTGGTCTCTCTGTCTCCATGACAGGTGACAAACTGGAGTCCACTACAAATCCACCGACTCACACATTTATCTGGACTACACTTCCTCCCACCCTGCCTCTTGCAAAGACGCAATCGCCTAGCCTCAATTCCTGTGTCCCCGCCGCATCTTCTCCCATGATGAGGCTTTCCATTCTAGGAGATCCGAGATGTCCTTGTTCTTTAGAGAATATGGTTTCCCCCTGCTGTCATAGATGGATCCCTCACCCACATCTCTTCTGTGTCCCGTAGCTCTCTCCCCCTCACCCCAAATGTAATGAGGAAGAGTTCCCCGGGTCATCACCTTGCAAACACCATCCTCTGCATCCAACACATCATCCTCCAACATTTCCACCGCTTGCAACGTGATTCCACCACCAGTCACATCTTCCCATCCCCACCCTTTCTGCCTTCCGCAGAGATCTCTCTCTCCGTGGTTCACTCAGCATAATCCACCCCCTCCCTAGGTACGTTCCCATGCAACTGCAGAAGATGTGACACTTTCTCCCTTGACTCCATTCAGGGGCCCCAACAGTCCTTCCAGGTGCGACGGAGAATCATGTGCACCTCCTACATCTACTGCAGCCAGAGTTCCCAATGTAGGCTCTGGATTCTTTTACCCAGAGTGGGGAATCAAGAACCAGAGGACATAGGTTTATGGTGAGAAGGAAAACATTTAATAGGAACCTGAGGGGCAACATTACCACACTGACGGTGGTAGGTGTGTGGAACAAGCTGCCAGAGGTGGTAGTTGAGACAATAACAACATTTAAAAGATGTTTGGGGATGCACATGGATAGGAAAGGTTAAGAGGGATGTGGGCCAAACGCGGGGCAGGTGGAACCAGGATAGATGGGATATTTTGGTTGGCATGGGAAAGTTGGGCCGAAGGGCCTGTTCCCGTGCTGTCTGATTCTGTGAAGCTGGCCTCAGAGATGGCACAGTGTTTCCTTCGCTCAGTGCATTACTCACATGGTGTCACACAGGACTCGTTCCGTTACACATGCGATGTCTCACACGATTTGGTGCGTTACTGCAACGCTGGCACTGCCCTGAATCAAGCCCTCGTGCTCAGTGTGCCTCCTGTCGGGGTCACAGAGGATGCAATGGTTTAACCAACAAAAGGCCCTGATTTCTGGCAAATCTCCAGGCGTTGGAAAACCACAAGTATAACACCAGCACTCTGCTTAGGGAAAAAAAACAGAGTGAGAGAGAGAGAGAGAGAGGAGAGAGAGAGAGGTGGGGAGAGAGAGAGCGGGAAGAAAGAGGAGAGGAGAGAGAAAGAGAGCAGGAAACCAGAGCAGAAATCAAACTGCTGGAGGAACTCAGTGGGTCGGTCAGGCAGCATCTTTGGAAGTCAAGAGATGGTCAATGTTTTGGGTCGAGACCAAACATCAGGACCCAGACCCGTTGAGCTCCTCCAGCAGTCTGTATTTTGCTCCAGATATTGGCAGCTGTGGTCCTGTGTATCTCCAGGAAATATCGGACTGGCCCACACTGGCCTCTGGGCAGATGCTGGAATCCATTATTAAGGTGAAAACAGCAGGAAAATCAGGAAATAACCCAAGTGAGCAGAACCAATGGGATTTATGAAAGGAATGTTTGACAAATTTGTTTGATAAAACATAAAACATATAACATAGAACAGTACAGCATGGGAACAGGCCCTTCTGCCCACAATGTCAGTGCCGAACATGATGCCAAGACCATCTCTTATCAGCCTGCATGTGATCCATATCCCTCCATTCCCTGCATATCCATGCACCTATCTAAAAGTCTCTTAAACGCCACTATCGTATCTGCCTCCACCACTACCCCTGGCAGTTTCATCCATGCACCCACCTGTGTAAAAAAACTTGCCCCGCACATCCCTTTAACTTTCCCCCTCTCACCTTTATGCTTTCTTGTCCTTGACATATGCACCTTTGAAGAAAAGGTTCTGACTGTCAACCCTACCTGTGCCTCTATCAGGTCTCCACACAGCCTCCAATACTCCAGGGAAAACAATTTGTCCAATCTCTCCTATTAACTAATATACCTTTAGCTAATCCAGGCAACATCCTGCTATGGTTGGTGTAGGTTTATTATTGTCACTTGTTCTGAGTTACAGTGAAAAGCTTTGTCTGCGTATTATCCAGTCAAATCTTACCATACATGAGTACAATCAAACCATACACAAGTACAACAGGTAGTGCAAAGAAAAAAATATCCGTGCAGAATGTAGTGTTACAGCGTTACATGTCTTCAGTTACAGATGAACCTCCTCTGCAGCCTCTCCATAATCTCCCTGTAATGAGGTGACCAGAACTGCACCCAATACTCCAACGTGGCCTGGCCAAAGTCCTATAAAGATGCAGAAGGCAAGCCTGCCTCCACAAAGCAAAACACAAAATGCATCTGTGGAGGAAATGGACAGGCGACGTTCCCGGTCCAGACATTTCTTCAATGTGAAACATCGCCTGCCCATTCCCCCCACAGATGCTGCCTGACCCACTGTCATTCCTCCATTGTTTCGTTCAAGATTCCAAAATCTGCAGTTCCTTGTGTTTCTGTACAATATAAAAGTTGGGAGTTAATTTTGCAAAATACTGTTTGGACCACTCTCTGAGTGTTACAGTATGTATGTACAGGTAGTTGTATGGGCGAAACGTTCTCTCCCACTGTGCTATGAATCTTTACTGCAGGGATAGATAGATTTTTGATTAAAAAAGGTGAACGGTTGCAGGTGTCAATGGGGATGATGGTTGGCCATTAACTTATTAAATGATGCTGCGGACTCACGGGGCCCAATGGCCTCTTCCTGCCCCTGGCTGCTGCTTTCCCACCGTGACACTCGACTCCCAGTAACTACTGATCTCCCGCCTTTCACCAGAAACTGGGGACTGTGCACCAAGTCAATGTTGAATGCTGAATACAAGTTGAAATCCAAGCCAGAAACGTGACTGAATTCTCTTGAATCTGAAATGGTCCCAGTGGATTGGAAGGCAGCAAATGTAACACTACTCACGAAGGCAAGAGAAAAAACAAACAACTGTAAACTAGTCCCTCTGACACTCACTGCCTGTTGGAAACGTGCTGGAATTCATCAGCAGTACAGGGCACTTAGTTTTGTTTAGTTTTGTTTAGTTTAGAGATACAACATGGAAACAGGCCCGTGCAGTCTGAAGAAGGGTCCCGATCTGAAACATCACCCATCCATGTTCTCCAGAGATGCTGCCTGACCCGCTGAGTTATGGCCCTGTCCCACGGTACGAGTTCATTCCACGAGCTCTCCCGAGTTTTAAAAAAAATCAAACTCGTGGTAAGCACGGAGAATGAACGTAGCGGGTACGTCGGAGCTCGGGGACGTCTCTTGGCGGCTCATAACGCTAACGGCAGGTACTCGGGAAGACTCGCTAACTGCAGTTAACCTCGGGAAGACTCAGGAAGACTCGGGAAGACTCATGAACATTTTTCAACATGTTGAAAAATGTCCACGGTAGCCCCGAAAACCGACGAGCGGCCATTACCGTAAATCTCCGAGTTCGAATCAGGGAAAACTCGGGAGAGCTCTTGGAATGAACTCATACCATGGGATGGGGCCATTACTCCAGCACTTTGTCCTTTTATGGAAATAAGTCCTTCGGCCCACCGGGTCCACACCAACCATCGATCTATGTGACCCCACTATTACACCCCTACACACTAGAGGTAATTTACAGAGGCCAATTAACCTACAAACCCACACTTCTTTGGGATGTGGGAGGAAACCAAAGTCACAGGGAGAACGTGCAAACTCCACACAGACAGCACCCGAGGTCAGGATCAAACCCAGGTCTCTGGTGTTGTGCTTCCACAGGTCAGTGTGGGTTGATGGGTTGTGGGCAGATCCAATGCTGAGCATGCCTCGTGCAGGGGCACACATTATCTCAATCCCATTACCCCGGCATTTCCCCGTAACTCACTCTTTCAACAACTTCACCCTGCTTGCGCACGCCTATACAACGGGTGGATTTACGCCCAGTTTACACCCTGCTGTAGGAAGGACGTCATTCATCTGGAAAGACTGCGGACCCGCTGCACCAACCGTGTCATTTTAACCCTCTCTCATTCTGCACAATCCATGCCACAACCCTCTATCTTTCTGCACAATCCTGCTCCAGACATAGCGTTTAAGTTGATTACTGTCAAGTGTACCAACGTACTGCGAATAGCTTTGCTTTGTACGTTATCCAAACAGATCAGTTATAACGTATATACAAACTCAAGTACAATAGGTAGAGCAAAGGGCAGAGTGCAGAATATAGTTCTCAGCATTGTAATGCATCAGTTCCAGAGACACAGTCCAAAGGGGGTAGAGGGGAATCGGACAGTACCACGGCTAATGGAAAGACCGCTCAGAAGCCTGATAACCAAGAGGAAGAAGTTGTCCTGGTCCTCTGCAACCTTAGAATATTCGGCACCAGCCGGACTTAATAACGCTGGGGTAAGAGAGCCCCTGCGGTCAACAGTTAAAGCCACAGGGATTATTGTTGGACACAGAGGTCCGGTCAGGCCTTAAGGACAATCTAAATTTGGGAGAGATGTAATTTCCATGCCAGAAGTCAGTACTATTTTCTGATTGCCGGTAAATTATGACAATATCCGTGGGTTTATCGTCACTGCCTCTATTTTTGCAGGTCCCTGGCTGTTATTTTAAAAGTGACAGCTGTGCACGGCTATTATAGAGCCAGAATTTCTTCAAATCCCTGTGACTGTGTTATCAGAATGCATCTGCATGGGAGGGGTAGGGGGGCGTTTACGGTGGGTAGGGGGTGTGAGGGGAGGGGTAGGGGTGTGTTTACAGGGGGGGGAGGGGTAGGGGATATTTACAAGAGGTACAGTGTTTATGGAAGGGCTAGTGCAGGTGTAGGGAGGGAACGAGTTGATACCCTTCATCAGACTGATATGAAGGGTCCTGACCTAGAAACATATAAAATAGGTGCAGGAGTAGGCCATTTGGCCCTTTGAGCAAGCACCGCCATTCAATATGGTCATGACTGATCATCCAGAATCAGTACCCCGTTCCTGCTTTATCCCCATATCCCTTGACTCTGTCAGCCCTAAGTGCTAAATCCACTTTCTTGAAAACATCCAATGAATTGGCCTCCACTGCCTTCTGTGGCAGAGAATTCCACAGATTCACAACTCTCTGGGTGAAAACACATTTCCTCTTCTCAGTCCTAAATGGCCTAACCCTTATTCTTAAACTATGATCCCTGGTTCTGGACTCACCCAACATCAGGAACATTTTTCCTGCATCTAGCCTGTCCAATCCCTTAAGAATTCTATATGTTTCCATAAGATCCCCTCTGATCGTTCTAAATTCCAGTGAATACAAACCCAGTCGAACCATTCTTTCATCATATGTCAGTCCCGCCATCCTGGAAATTAACCTGATTAACCAACATTGCACTCCTTCAATAGCAAAAATGTCCTTCCTCTAATTAGGAGACCAAAACTGCACACAATATTCCAGATGTGGTCTCATTAGGGCCCTGTACAACTGCAGTAGGACCTCTTTGCTCCTATACTCAAATCCTCTTGCTATGAAGGTCAACATGCCATTAGCTTTCTTCACTGCCTGCTGTACTTGCATGCTTACTTTCAGTGACTGATGTACAAGGACACCCAGGTCTTGTTGCACCTCCCCTTTTCCTAATCTGACACCATTCAGATTATAATCTGCCTTCTTGTTCTAGCCACCAAAATGGATAACCTCACATTTATCTACATTATACTGCATCTGCCATGCTTCTGCCCACTTACCCAACCACTTACCCAACCTATCCAAGTCATCCTGCAGCCTCATAGCATCCTCCTCGCAGCTCACACTGCCACCCAGTTTTGTGTCATCTGCAAATTTGGAGATTTTATTCCTTTGTCTAAATCATTAATATATATTGTAAATAATCGGGGCCCCAGCATTGAGCCTTGCGGTACCCCACCAGTCACTGCCTGCCATTCTGAAAAGGACCTGTTAATTCCTACTCTTTGCTTCCTGTCTGCCAACCAGTTCTCTATCCATGTCAATACTCTACCCCCAATACCATGTGCTCTAATTTTGCACACTAATCTCTTGTGTGGGATCTTGTCAAAGGCTTTTTGAAAGTCCAGATACACCACATCCACTGGCTCTCCCTTATCCATTCTACTTGTTACATCTTCAAATCATTCCAGAAGATTAGTCAAGCATGATTTCCCCTTCATAAATCCATGCTGACTTTGACCGATCCTGTCACTGCTTTCCAAATGCGCTGCTATTCCATCTTTTATAATCGACTCAAACATCTTCCCCACTACCGATGTAAGGCTAACTGGTCTATAATTCCTCATTTTCTCTCACCCTCCTTTCTCAAAAAGTGGGGTTTCATTTGCTACCCTTATAAAGTAGGTTTACATTAGCTATTCAAAGGTGACCCTCAAATGATCAAAAACGTCACCTGTCCTTTCCCTTCACAGATGGTGCCTGAGCCGTTGAGTTCCTCCTGCACTCTGCTTTGCTCCAGATTCCTGCACCCTACCATCTCTTGCCTCTAGAAGGCATTTTATGGTGCACTTGCCCGCCGTGGGGAGAGCTGCATTTCCGGTTTAACTGTGTGACAGGTTTCTCTGGAGAAGCTCTGAGATTGCAGGGGTGTCCGAACCTGCTCACTGTTTACAATGCAGGCCCTCTATGTGACTGCACACTGGTCAAATAATAAATCAAGTCCGACATCTGTCCTTGCAACTGATCCAACCATATCTCTCCAATTAGTCTGCATAAATAGTGCCAAAAGGTTACTGTGACTTAGACAACTTAATTCTCATTTCACATTATGGACAGAAGTTAATCCCCCAGCAAGCGGCAGAGTGAGGGAGTTAGGTTGAGTGGGGTTGGGGTGTGGGGAATTGCCGCTCTCTGACAGGAGTGTCCGTGTGCAGGGACTCTGGCCCACCAAATGTGGGGGAGGGGGTCTCCCGACTGGCAGATCCGCCCGGGACATCTCACGTACGATCGGGGAGTGGACACAAGCTCACCACGGAGCAACATGCATTTACACACAAAGCACGGAGCAGGCCCATCGGCCCACAACATTCATGCCATAGGCAGCCAACATCATCAGAGACCCACACCATCCTGGCCACACACTCATTTCACCATTGCCATCGGGAAGAAGGTAAAGGAGCCTAAAAACTGTAACGTCCAGGTTCAGAGACAGCTTCTTCCCTACAGCCATCAGGTTGTTAAACACAACAAGAAATAAGCTCTGAACTACAACAGACTATTATTATTATTATTAGTGCACCTTATTTGTGTATTTATTGAGTATGCGTGCATGTGTTTATATCACACTGAACCTTTTTCTCCATTATGTACTATGTTTACATATTCTGTTGTGCTGCAGCAAGCAAGAATTTCATTGTCCTATCTGGGACCATATGACAATAAAACACACTTGACTCTTGAACATGATGCCAGTTTAAACTAACCTCCTCTGCCTGTACGTGATCTATATCCCTCCATTCTCTACATACCCATGTGTTATCTAAATGTGTCTTAAACACCCTATTGTGCCTGCCTCCACCACTACTCACAGCAGTGCGTTCCAGGCACCCACAACTCTGTAAAAAAAAATGCCCACACATCTCATGGGGTCATAGTCATAATGCACAGAAACATCAACCCAACTTGTCTACACTGACCAAAATGTCCCATCTACGCTAGTCCCACCTGCCCATGTTTGACCCATAAACCTTTCCTGTCCATGTACCTTTCCAAATGTCTAATGTTGTTATTGTACCTGCTTCAACTATCTCCTCTGACAGCTCGTTTCATATAATTCCTTCGAGGAATGTAAGAAATGTACGAGTGAGCTCAAGAGGGGAACCGAGAGTGCGCAAAGCGGACGTGAGATAGTCAGAATCTGCGGTGTCTACATGAAAAAGCTCTTGTGGACAAGATTGTGGAAAATGTTGAGAGATTCTACGTACTGTATATTAAGAGCAACAGGGTAACCAGCGAGAGGACTCCTGAAATACAGGTTTCAGCACTGGTCCTTGCAGAAGACACATGTCAGAGAAACACCTCTCTAGGTGGGATCCTCAGTAACGAACCCTTCCTTGCTGGTGAGTGGAGCTGATTCCTCCACACTCTCTCCGAGGGTCACCGTACAACTCCTCAGCCGAGCAGATTCTGTGTGTAGTTCTGGTCGCCCTCTACAGGGGGCCCCGCTGTGAGGAAGGGTGCATGAAGAGATTCTACCTGGGCTGGCAGGTGTGAGTTACAGGGGGAGGTTGGATAGGCTGGGACTTTTTCCTTTGGAGTGCAGGAGGCTGAGGGTGACCTCATTGAGGTGTGAAAAATGACAAGGGTCACGGATAAAATGAATGCTCACTGTCTTCATCCCAGGGTAGAGGATTCTAAAATTAGAGGACATTAAGGTGAGAGGGGAGAGATTTAAGAAGGACCTCAGGGGCAACCTTTTCACTCAAAGGGTAGTCTGTATCTGGGATGACCTGTACAAGAGGAAGCTGTATAAGCGGTTACGAGCGGTTATAAGGCTTTTGCAAAGATATTTGGAAAGATAGATGGACAGGGCGTGTGCAGAGGGATATGGACCAAATGCTGGCAAATGAGACTAGTCTAGAATGTTAATGGTCAGCATGGGCAAGATGGGCCAAAGGGCATGTTTTCCTTGCTGTACAGCCTGGATGGGCACATGGATATGAAGGGAATGCAGGGATATGTATGAAGGGAATGCAGGGATATGTATAACTTACAAAATTCTTAAGGGGTTGGACAGGCTAGATGCAGGAAGAATGTTCCCGATGTTGGGGAATCCAGAACAAAGGGTCACAGTTTAAGGATAAGGGGGAAATCTTATAGGACCGAGGTAAGAAAAACATTTTTCACACAGAGAGTGGTGAATCTCTGGAATTCTCTGCCACAGAAGGTAGTTGAGGCCTGTTCATTGGCTATATTTAAGATGGAGTTAGATGTGGCCCTTGTGGCTAAAGGGATCAGGGGGTATGGAGAGAAGGCAGGTACAGGATACTGAGTTGGATGATCAGCCATGATCATATTGAATGGCGGTGCAGGCTTGAAGGGCCGAATGGCCTACTCCTGCACCTAGTTTCTATGTTTCTATGTTTTTGTATGTACAGGCTGATAGGGGTGGTCTTGGCATCATGTCCGACACAGACATTGGGAGCTTGTTTCCATGCTGTACAGCTCTGCGACTCACAGCTAATGGGCTGGGCAAGCAGCGAGCAGCTGTGGCAGCCGGGCTGCGCTGGACTGTGAAGGAGAGCGGCCATCCTTCACTCTGCCAGTGAGAGCTGCAGTGATGATGTCCTGTACTGCAGCAAGCTGCAGGGGAGAGCGGCCATCACTGGGCTGCAGCAGCTGCAGGGGAGAGCGGCCATCCTTCACTCCGTCAGTGAGAGCTGCAGCACTGGTACGGGTGAGGTCTCACTGGAGTGTTGGTAGGGGAGAGATCTCACTGATACGCTGCTACGGGTGGGTCACACTGGAGTGCTGTGCCGGGTGAGATGGCACTGCCCGCTCCACCTACACGCAGCCTCCAGCAGGCAGCGGCCGGTTCCACCTGAGGCTCCTCGTGTTTCATCGCCTGCCTGACACATTTTTGAGGAGGGCTGTGCTCAGGAAAGCTGAGAGTGAGTTTGCTGCAGTAAGGTGTCTGCAGACACAGCTCTCGGAGCCTGAATGTCTGTATTATCAGCAGCCGCTCAGGAAATGCCAGCCACCACATACTTTTCAAGCTTTTGTCTTTCTACTTGAATCACTGAAAAGTCTTCACAATAAAACTCAAAAGGGCTCTTCAAACTCGATAAATTAACCTTGGAACTGGATGAAGAAATCACTTGAAAACATGTCTGGGCTGCTCTTGAGCTGACACTAACAATACCGAGCTATTCGCACCAGGCAGCCAACAACATCCACGCTGCAGTGTGTGGGCCACAGAGACTGGCGCCAGGACTGGTGTGTGTGGCTCTGGGCCTGGCTGGGGTAGTGGGCACCCTGTCTGGGCATCTTCGGAGCAGGGTTCGTAGAGACGGAGACAAAGAGAATCCCGGCGTGGTGAGAAGGTGAGCAGTAAATCAGGGGGAGACATGCCCTGGCTCACTGCCTGCCGGCACTGGACTGGTGAAGCCCCAGACTCCAGCACTTGTAAATCACAGCCTCACTCGCTGGAACTCTGCACTTGCTCCAAGCACTGTTTACTCAGTTCCCTTTCAATCACTTCTGAGAGTGTTTCAGGTTCAGATTCTCTCTCCGGTTTACAGGGATCTCGGGAGTCAGAGAGCCACCTCCAGGTCAAACCAGGGACCGGCAACTGCAGCCCTGGTCACGTACAAATGTTGTCTCATCCACGTACACACAGATATGCGGGCATCCTACCACTGCACATTCCTTGCACACTTGATGCGCTCCCTGCACACTGTTCATTCCCTGCATACTCCGCGCATTCCTTGCACACTCTGTTCATTCCTTGCACACACCGCGCATTCCTTGCACACACCGCGCATTCCCTGCATTCCCTGCACACCGCGCATTCCCCTGCATACGCAGGGATTCCCTGCACACTTGGTGCATTCCCTGCACCCTCTGCGCATTCCATGCGCACAAAGGGCATTCCCTGCACACTGTGCATTCCCTGCACACCACGCATTCCCTGCACACACTGAGCTAACAATAAGCAGGGCATTCACCACCGGTGAGACGGCCCCACCCACAGTACTCCTGCCAACAGATCCGTTTGGCATTAATCCCTGGTGCTTTTCCTGGAATGGTGTGCAATGCACCGTATCCTCGACAGGTGAATGCCTGGGGGCTCTGGACCTTTCATTGTCCGGCACTGGTGCCAGGGAGATGACCTGCGAGGCCCTGGTCAATAAAACCCGTCCCCTGAGTGGCCAGCCATTACTGTTTGTGCCAGCTCTGCCACCAGTGCCTCTCTGCTGCCGCCCTCTGCCTCTACCTAAGCCAACCACACGGCCTCGTCATCAAACCAACCACACACTCATTGTGCCGAGAATCAGTCTCGCTCCACAGGGCGCACTGCACCACATCTTGTTCTACATTGGAATTTACAAATATTGTTCGCAGAAATCCCACAGGGAGAGGAACAGTGAGAAAAATTCAGAAAGAGCGGGAGGAATGAAGGGAGGAATTGAGAGAGAGAGACATGCGACTGTCAGTCCTAAGGGCAGATGTGAAACTACCCTGCCAGCCAGAACAGTCCTGGATCATCTCCTGGCACCTCTCCAACCCCACGCTCAAACCACAGACAGCATCCTGGCCAGGTAAGCCTCCGGTCGCAAGCTGCTCCCTCCCTCCCCCCCAACTCTCCGGCCCCTCGGGAGTCAGAGGAGAGGTCTCGACAATGGAGGGAGGGCCGGATCCACAGAGAACCCGAGCCCCAACCGCGACAGCTGGGCATCCCACGATGTTGTGAGTGACCCAGTGGGCAAAGCCCAGCTTGGATCAGGCACAGAACTAGGAGATACACCCAGAGATAAAACTCGACTCCATTGTCTGCTGCATGGATTGGTGAGTCAAAGCTAGGTACAGATGTAGTTAGGAGTGAGGATACATGTCGGTCTTGGCAGCAACACCAGGAATGAATAGTTTAGTGCACAAAATAGTGGTACAGGAAAGAATCTGTACAAATGGTGAAATGCCACGTGCAGCCAGAGGCTGATCTAAGCTCGTGTGTGCCCGAGATCCTAAGAATGAAACCGTCTGCAGCTGTGCTCCTGGCAGGGTCACCAGCATCGGGCAGGTCGACCCCAAGGAGAGGATCTCAAGGATGGAACAGACGGAGGATGGAAGCTGGCTGGCAGTGGAGACCGCAGGGTGTGAGAAGGAGGACGGCTGCAACATGGTGAGAATCCCAACAGTGGTGGAGTACATGTTGCTAGACCCGGGTCTGTCTCTGTCAAGGACAGAGTGGCTCTCCATGCATCAGTCTCCCCGCGGTAAAACATGTCACGCACAGGAGTCCATCTAGAGGGACATAAGGTCCGTGGCTTCAGGATCGGCCTCTTGGGCCGTCTCAAGACCCAAAGAGAGGACACAGCGGGACCACAATCATTCTCCACTTCCAGTGATCACCAATGTTGATGAATGAATGCAGTTCCATGTTTGCCTGGTGACAGGATCGCTGTTCTAGGGAAAGGATGGAACCAGAGGATCAGCAGCAAAGATCTGAGCTGGATCGTGATCTAAGAGATCTGGGTGACGGGCAGAGGACTTTAATCCATGGAAAGGCGACAAGGTGAACACAGATCTCTGCTGGTGCGGGTACATGTTGTCCGTCCACAAATGAGATCAACCAGGATGTTTTGTGAATGCTGAGTGGTGGTGGCTGATGTGAGAGGAATGCGAGTCGTTGCGGACACGTACTCCAGGCTGAGACCGCGATGGGTGCTGGGGGAGATCAGACTCGACATGCCAGAGACCCCCTGATCCCAGAGCAGAGCGGAATGCAGGGGGAGAGAGGTCCTGCCACCCGATGTACTGACCCCCCAAAGACCAAACTCCCACTGGCCTGCAACACATCCCACCATACATAATACTGGGAACAACATCGAAGGAAGCCATTCAGCCCACTGGCTCCATGCTGACTCCCAGGAGAACAATCCTATTGCTCCCACTCCCAGCTGCCATAATGAGCCACCGGATAACCTCAGTGTGACACAGTCCCCGATGAATCATTCATCTTGTGACACATTGCAGGGAGTTCTGGATGGATTTAGTGTGGAGACAGGCTCTGTGTGACTTTGTTACGGATGAGGCTAGATTCTGGGCACCACCGCAGGATGTGGGTTGGATCCGTCTCAGCGGTCTGTGCAGACAATCCCATCGCAGCTCTTGCCTCGGTTCTGACGGAATGTTGAGTCTGCTTCCCCCTCCACGGATGCTGCCTGACCAACCGAGTGTTTCTGGCAGTTTCCGCCCTTACTGCAGCTCTGCAGCATCTGTGGCATTTTGCAGTGTGGGCCGCAATGCCAGGGTGCTTGCTGCCTGCTGCCTGCTAGCTGTGACGAGTGGAGGTGTAGCACACGGCACCGGTAAAAGTCAAACAATCCAAATCACAACTCGTTCTGTCTCTTGGCTGAAGCACAGCAATAAATATCCAGTATCTGGTTTAAATTTATTTTGTCTGGCTGGCTCACAGAAAAACCAAAGCCAAGTTTTTTGATGTTGTGGAATTTACAAAGTCTGTGGGCCCCTCGCACGGAGTCTTGGGTCCCCCCCAAACCAATTCCTCAATGTGTTTCTGCGTACTTAAACCCAGTGGTGGCACCAGGGTGGGGTCGGGTGAAGCAGCTCGCGCTTAGAGCGGAGAAGACTATGGAGCAGTCCCCTCCCCTCCCCCCACACCTCCCACAATTGTTGCTGGTGAGTCTCCAGTCTGGCGAACCCTCTTGTGGTGCTGCCAGCAGTGTTTTCCATGGAGCGGCGATGCAGATGAAGGCTGTATTATTCACTGGTGTTGCTGGGCTCCTGCCACCAAGACGGGACTCAGAATCAAACTGGAGGAGCCCGCTGCCACTGTGAATGGATGTCAGGACGTAAGCAGATCTGACCAACAACCCATGCACTTTGCGATGCTGGAGGACAGCAAGACTGGCACTCAGATAAGACGGAGATTAAAAAATACGATATAAATCCGCAGTCTAGATACAGGGCACTGCACAGAAACGTGCCCCCTTGCACTATAAATTATTCCACCTAATTAGTTAAAAACGTGAAATTATCGCTTCTACCATCAAGTTACATGTGGGTAAAATGATTTGTTTTTGGAATATTTCTTGGCATTTTTGAGGTTTGTAGAAATCCTTACAGAATATTTTTAAATCTCTATTTACTTGTGGTTCTGAGTACATTGAATATCCAAGTAAAACCACCAAATCCTCAGGAAAATAAGCAAGTCTGCCCTGGGCTCTGGAATATTACTAACTGTGGGATCGATCCCAGCATCGGTCCCCCAATCGTACCCAGATCAAGGAAAGGAAGATCACCTCCTTCCCGGTGTCTAGGGTGAGTGAGAGGGGGACAGATGAAGAGATCACAGAGAGGAGATACTTCAGACTGTCTGCCCCAGGGGGCAGTGGATGGTGGGCATGCCCTTGCAGAGCCCACAGCGACTCCAGGTCCATTCATCTGCCTAACATCGCACGCAACAGTTCTGCCCAAGACCACAAGACATTGCAGAGTTGAGGATGTAGCCCAGCCCATCACACTGACCAGACTCCCCACCATTGTTCTCATCTACACTTCACACTGCCCCGGGAAAGCAGCCAACGTAGTCAAGAACCACTCACACCCCCGTCATTCCCTCTCCCGTCAGGCGGAAGATATAAAAGCTTGAAAGAGCATACCAGAAGATTCAGAAACTGCTTCTGAAGGGTCAAAAGTAGAGTCTCATCCCGAAAGGCCACTTATCCAGGGTCTCCGGAGATGCTGCCTGCGCACTTAGTTACTCCAGCACTTTGCGTCCTTATCTGCTTCTTCCTCGCTAGTATCAGACTACTGATCGGTCCTCCTATACGGAATGGTACCATTTGGTGCCGCCGTTTCGGCGCCTCCGTTTTGGATGTGCGAAGTATATGGATAGGCACTGTTTTAGATCAGGACCCTTCCTCCGACTCTGATCCTGGTTGGGCACAAACCAGGAGGCCTGGAAATTGAGCTGGAAAAAAAGCCATCGAGCACAAAATGACGGCTCAGGCTAGCGCTGAGAAAGCACACCTGGTTGGAGTTGTGAATCCAGGTCTGACTCGAAACATCACCTATTCATTTTCTCCAGAGATGCTGCTTGGTCCAAATGCTGCTTATGCCAGCATTTTGTGTCTTTCTTCAGTATAAACTGCAGCATCTGAGGTTCCTCCCCAAATTCGAACAAAATTACGAGAGAGCAAAATTCCGTGTCGATCAGCAGGTTGAATTTACCCCCTGCACCCAGGGCCGAAACGGCAGCGCCGAAACAGCACCGCTGAAAAGTACCCAACCCCCTCCTATAAGCTAGGGTGTAGTCCCCTTCTCCCAACCTACCTCATTGTGGCCCTTGCACTTTTTTTCTGTTACTGTAATGTTATAACGCTGTAAGATTATATTCGGCTCTCTGGTATTTTTCTCTTGGCACCACCTGGTATATTTGTCTATGGCTTGATTGTACTCATGTACAATGTGATTTGACTGGATAAAAAGCAAACGTGTTACACCGTAACTCAATACATGTGACAATAATAAACCTATACCAATACTAACAGAGCGATGGCCACTTTCTCCGAAACATTCCCCCAGCGACGGTCCTGACTTTATAGTATTGTGTTCAGTTCTGGGCACCGTATTATAGGAAACATGTTGTCAAGTTGGAAAGGGTACTAATTTACTGTTGTGTTGCGTCTTTTTTAAATTGTTGTGTTTTTTTCCAGCATGTAAATACTGATTCTGTCCTATTCTGTTCTGTAGTTTTAGCACATTCCGCAGGCATTGCCACTTGCATTTCGCTGCACATGTTGTACGTGTATGTGACAAATAAAATTGACTTGACTTGAGAAGATTTACGAGAATGTTGCCAGGACTAGAGGGTCCGAGCTATAGGGAGAGGTTGTGTAGGCTGGGACTCTATTCCTTGGAGTATAGGGGGATGAGGGGTGTTCTTGTAGAGGTGTATAAGATCATGAGAGGAATAGATCGGAGAGATGCACAGAGTCTCTTGCCTAGATTAGATGAATCGAGGATTAGATGGCATAGGTTTAAGGTGAAGGGGAAAAGATTTAATAGGAATCTGAGGGGTAACTTTTTCACACAAAGGGTCGGGGTGTATGGAACAAGCTGCCAGATGAGGTAGTTGCAGCAGGAATTATCCCAACATTTAAGAAACAGTTAGACAGGTACATGGATAGGACAGGTTTGGAGCGACATGGGCCAAATGCGGGCAGATAGGACTAGTATAGCTGGGACATGTTGGCCAGTGTGGGCAAGTTGGGCCGAAGGGCCTGTTTGCACACTTCTCACAGCAGTGATAGATCGGCAGGGCAGGGGATGAGTCCAAGGATAAAAAGCAGGAACGAGCTTCCCGTCCCCTGCTCTTCACCTCCTGGAGATGGCCATAGTTAGGGGCGCACAGTGACAGACCCAAGGCAGGAGCAGCGTCACAGTGAGGGGTGGGAACGAGGTGCAAGAGCCAGGCGGGCAGACACAACATGTGCTGCTGCAACACGGCAGTAGCTACAGCAGAGGCACCACTACCGCGGGAGGTGGGTGTGCTGGGACCTGACTGGGAATGGGAGGGACTACACCCACCATCGGGGTAGAGGGGTGCCCCAGGGGTGGGAGGAACACATACCACACAGAGGAGTGGAGAATACAGGGAGTATATGTTTCAGGGATGGTGTATATTTCAGGATAAGTGTATATTTCAGGGGGGTGTATATTTCAGGATGAGTGTATATTTCAGGGGGGTGTATATTTTAGGGCGGTGTATATTGCAGTGGGTATATGTTTCAGAGGTGAGCATATTTCAGTGAGGGGTGTATATTTCAAGGTGGTGAATATTTTAGGGGGATGTATGTTTCAGGAGGGTGGATATTTCGGGGGGTATATTTGAGGGTAGTGTACATTTCAGGGGGATTATATTTGAGGCAGGCATATATTTAAGGGCGGAGTGTATATTTATGGGGAGGTATGTATTTCAACAAGGGGGTTAATGTTCAAGGGGTGTATATTTCAGGGGGATGTATATCGGGGGTGTATAGTTCAGGGGGTGCATATATCAGGGGGTGTATATATCAGGGGGGTATATATATCAGAGGGGTGTATAGGGGGGGTATATTTCAGGGGGGGGGGGTATATTTCAGGGGGGGGGGTGTATTTTCAGGGGGGGTATATTTCAGGGGGGGTGTATATTTCAGGGGGGTGTATATTTCAGGGGGGGGTGTATTTCAGGGGGGGGTATTTCAGGGGGTTATTATTTCAGGGGGGGTGTATATTTCAGGGGGGGTATATTTCAGGGGGGTGTATTTTTCAGGGGGGGTGTATTTCAGGGGGGGTATTCAGGGGGGTGTATTTCAGGGGGGGTATATTTATATTTCAGGGGGGTGTATATTTCAGGGGGGGGTGTATATTTCAGGGGGGGTATATTTCAGGGGGGGTGTATTTCAGGGGGTGTATATTTCAGGGGGGGTATATTTCAGGGGGGGGTATATTTCAGGGGGGGTATATTTCAGGGAAGGGTGCATTTTTCAGGGGGGAGCGCATATTTATGGGGAGGTGTTTATTTCAGCGAGAGGGGAGTGTATGCTTCAGGGGGGTGTATGTATAAGTGAGAAGTGCACAATGGTATAAATCGGCTCCCAGGGACTGAGGATGCCAGGGGCGGGAGCCTGTTTTCCTGCCTCAGTCCCTGACCTCAGGCAGTGTGAGGGACAGGGTGAAACGCTGCGCCCTGTGGCACAGACGCCGCCAGTGGCTGACAGAAGCTGGGCACAGACCAACGTGCAAGAGATGGGAACCACACTCGGTGCTGACAGTAATATCTTTTAAATTTGCACCTTAATTACTAACGCAATGGCTCGACCACTCACCAGGTGGAAGATTTATTGCGTAATATGTCTAAAAAGCCTTTCAAATGGAACCGTTTCTTTTTAAAACGACTGCAGTTCTTCCAGTCTTAACGTCGTCACCTTTTATTTGGTTGTGAAACCTATCACTTCAGGATTCCTCTTTGTCTCCCGGTTTATTACTGCAGCCTGTTCATCGGTTGCTGCAGAGTCCCAGACCAATACTGCACAGAATTAAGCAGTTCTCCCCACCAGCTCCATGCCAACCCCAAAATACCGTCTATGTTTCCCCAGGCTGGTTCTGTAACCTTGGCTGCATCAGTGATTCACATCCTAGCCAGATACTATCAAACGTTGTGAGAGTCTCTGTCCCCTTCCACCCAAAATAATTATTTCACCACTCCTCTCTACATCTTCTACCCCTCACCTGAACCTATACTCCTTGGATTTAGCTGCCTCTATCAACGGAGAGAATTCCCAACCATCCATTTTCTTTACCCCTCTGATATTTGTGCACCGTCTCTCCCCTCGCTCCAAGGAAAGCAGACCAGGAGCTGCTCCGTCCCAGGCAACATGTGGGTGGGTCTCCAGTGCAGTCAAAAGGTAGAAGCAAGGTGCTGGTTTACAAAAAAGGACACAAAGTGCTGGAGTAACAGCGGGACAGGCAGCAACTCTGGAGAATGTGGATGGGTCAGGACTCTTCTTTAAGACTGATTGATGCATCCGTCTGAAGAAGTGGCAGTGATAGGCAGGTACATGGATAGGAGAGGTTTCGAGAAATATGGGCAAAAGTGGGCAGGTGGGACTAGGGCAAGGACAAGTTGGGCTGAAGGGCCTGTTCCTGTGCTGTATGACTCCGTCACTTTAATACTCTTGAGTCTCCATGGAACATACAGAGCTGTGGTCATTATCTCCCACTGATGGTCACAGCTACAGTGGTCGCAGTGGGGACAGAGGCCATCTCGGCACCCAGACAGGCACGGCGTGTCTGTGCCCAGAGTGCCCTGGGGTGGTGGGTTGTGGTTGCCCTCCAGACTGAGGGAAGAGCTCCCTCACACAAGGGGCTCTTGTTCAACTTGAAGCCCCTGAGCTGGGGCTAGCTGTCATTCAGGCTGATTTCTGGAGAATAACCAAATCCATTTCAAACATGATTTTTTTCCTTCTATTAAATCAGAATTAATTAACGTCATTATGATTTGCAGGTATTTCTGGAAAAAGTGCCCTCAAAGCCTCGTCGGCCTCGGTCCAACCATGTTACTGCTGTTTCATCTTCCTTAGTCATGCTTTCTATTTCCTGCACTGTGTTTGTTTGTTTTTCGGGGTTTTTTTTTTAAATTCAGAGCTGCATCTGACAGCTGAGGCCAGGCAGTGACAGCGAAGTCCGCCGTTGACAACAGCGAGTCAGCCTGTACCAGACTGCCAAACCTTATGGCTGAGTCGGCCTCCTTCCCTTTGGCCTGACCCCAAGCTGCTGTCAACGGAGGTGACGGCAGCACCTGCAATGTCTAGCCTTTGCCCAGCAGACTCAGGCCACTAGCACAGACAGTGTCAAACCGACTCTCAGCACCTCGTCCAAAGACAGTGAGCTCAGGGGAACACCACAAGGGCAGTGGGCACTGGGGAACACCACAAGGGCAGTGGGCACTGGGGAACACCACAAGGGCAGTGGGCACTGGGGAACACCACGTCCCGCAGATTCCCCTCCACGTCCCATCCAATCTATATATCACCATCTCTGGGTCCGACCCCCTGGAACTCGCTACTAGAGCCTGGGAGCGCCTTCTTCGCCACACGGGCTGCAGCGGTTCGAGAAGGCGGCTCATCACACCTCCCCAAGGGCAGTCAGGGATGGGCACAAATGCGAGGCTGGCCAATGATGCCCAGATCCCCAAAAAAACAAAATAAAAATACAGGCTTAAGGTGAGAGGGACTGAAGGGCCAACCTTTTCACACAGAGGGTGGTGGGTTTATGGAAGTTGTGGAGGCAGGTACAATAACAACATTTAATGTAGCCTTCAAAATGGCATTTGAACAAGTACTTGAGTAAATATCACCAGCAATTAGTTCTGGATCAGCCACATCAAAGCAATAGCCGAGAAAGAACACCAACACCTCAGTTTCCGTAGAAAAAGCTTTTGAAGGTTGACTGCAATCCAACATTCCCCCTGACAACTTCTACATAATGCAACCTCTAGATAAATGTTCCCCTTGGGACCTGAACTGGAAAGCATTTCATGGACGATGCAGTCACGGATGTGTTGATCCCTTCTGGGATATTGCACTTGCCAAGAACATGCGCAGAAGTTGGAACACAGCCCGATGTTATCAGGGCGATACGCAATCTGCGACATTGATGCCATTTCCAATCACGCTGCTGTCGGCTCCGGTCAGCACTCATAATTTGGAAGCGTATACCCCTTACGTCACATACCTGTTCTCCCACTCTCTCGGGCAAACCCGTCCCCCCGGAGGGCGAGGGCTCCGGCAGGGTCGGTGGCGGGTAGAGCGGCATTTGAACGCTGACCCCCGCGGGGAGCTGTAGGGAGGGATCTTTTCCACCGCGGAGACTCCAGCCTCCGTGACAAGAAGTCCGCTGCCTGGCGCATCCGGGCGGCGGCGCGGCGGGCGCGGGCGCGGCGCGGGCGCGGGGGCGGCGGGCGGGGGCGCGCGGGGCGGCGGGCCGCGCGCGGCGCGCGGGCGGCGCGCGCGCGGGGCGCGCGCGCGGCGCGGGGCGCGCGGGGGCGCGCGCGGCGCGGGGGCGGCGGCGCGGCGGGGCGCGCGGGCGCGCGCGCGGCGCGCGCGCGGCGGCGCGCGCGGGGCGCGGGCGCGGGGGCGGCGCGCGCGGGCGGCGCGGCGCGGCGGGGCGCGCGCGGGCGGCGCGGCGCGCGGCGGCGGCGCGCGCGCGGCGCGGCGCGGGGCGCGCGCGCGCGCGGGGGGCGGCGCGGCGCGGGCGGGGCGGGCGGCGCGGCGCGCGCGGGCGCGCGGGGCGCGCGGGCGCGCGCGCGCGCGCGCGGCGCGGCGGGGCGGCGCGGCGCGCGCGCGCGCGGGCGGGCGGGCGCGCGCGGGCGCGCGCGCGCGCGCGCGGGGCGCGCGCGCGGGCGCGGCGGCGGGCGCGGCGCGCGCGCGGGGGCGGCGCGGCGCGGCGCGGCGCGGCGGGCGCGCGCGGCGCGGGGGGCGGGGCGCGCGGGCGCGCGCGCGGGGCGGCGGGCGGCGCGGCGGCGGGCGGGCGCGGCGGCGGCGCGCGCGCGGGGCGCGGGGCGGCGCGGCGCGCGGGGGGCGGCGGGGCGCGGCGGCGCGGCGCGCGGCGGGGGGCGGGGCGCGCGCGGGGGGCGGCGCGGCGCGGGCGCGGCGCGGGCGGGCGCGCGCGCGGGGCGGCGGCGGGCGGGCGGCGGGCGCGCGCGGGGCGGCGGGCGGGGGGCGGGCGCGGGCGGGCGGGCGCGGGGGGCGGCGGGCGGGGCGGCGCGGGGGCGCGCGCGCGCGGCGCGGCGCGCGGGCGCGGGCGGGCGGGCGGGGCGCGCGGGCGCGGGCGGGCGGCGAGGCGCGGCGGGGCGCGGGGGGGCGGCGCGGCGCGCGGCGCGGGGGGGGCGCGCGCGCGCGCGCGGGCGGGGGCGCGGGGCGCGGCGCGGGCGGGCGCGGGCGCGCGCGGGGGCGGGCGGCGCGCGCGCGGGGGGGGGGCGGGGCGCGCGCGGCGCGGCGCGCGCGCGCGCGGCGGGGGCGCGGGGCGCGGCGCGGGGGCGCGGCGCGGCGCGGCGGGGGGGCGCGCGGGCGCGGGGCGCGGGCGGGCGGGCGCGGCGCGCGCGCGCGGCGCGCGCGGGCGCGCGGCGCGCGCGGGCGCGCGCGGCGCGCGCGGCGGGGCGCGGGGCGGCGCGGGCGGCGCGCGGCGCGCGGGGCGGCGCGGGCGGCGCGGGGCGGGCGCGGGCGGCGCGGCGGCGCGCGCGCGCGGGGGCGGCGCGGCGCGCGCGCGCGCGGCGCGCGGCGCGGGCGGGCGGCGCGGCGCGGGCGCGGCGCGGC